>NC_056741.1:474227118-474262118 GCF_019279795.1 Protopterus annectens | reverse complement strand
CCTCTTTTCTGCAACAGTTTCTTCCTTTTGTTGTAAAGTTTATGGCAGGGGACCACCAGATTGGCTTCCTTTTTTGGATGAGAGCATCTTGATTCTATTTGGGATGGCAAGATTCATGCATGAGTGGAAGTGCTCGTACAGTGCCTTAGTGTAGGATTCAGCAGTTGAACTTTTAAGTGCCTGTCTGCATGGGTGTTATGAAGTTTGTCACTTCTGACTTGAGTAGCAAGAAGTTGGCTTTGGAGAAGTTTTTTCCTTAATAGGGGGTGGGGGTGGGGTGTGGATATTAAGGGTGATTAGCTTATGGTCCGACCTAACGAGGGGGTGACCATAGGTGTGGAGCATCGATTTCCCACGTTGGTGATGACCAGGTCCAAGACATTGCAGCCCCTGGTGGGACTATGGATTAGTTGATCCAGGGCGTTGGAATTTATGAATTCCAAGAACCGTTGGGCAAAGGTGTTGGTACAGGAGTAGTTTTCCCAGTTAATGGCAGGGTAGTTAAAATCACCTAGCATTAGGGTGTTTGTTTCTATCTTAATATTTTCCAGTATGTTTAGTAAGGTGTAGTGAGAATATTGGGGTATGGTGGGGGATCTGTAGCAAGCTACAATTTGGATTGCAGTCTTACCTAGTGTTAAGTTGCACCTGCAGAATTTCTGACGCTTTGTGTTGGGCAACTAGCCTGGTGGTGTGAATATCCTTTGTGAATATTGACACTCCTCCACCTTTAGTGTTTCGGTCCTAGTTTGGTGGCCAAAAAGTGTGGTAAGAGTTGTAGCCTGGTATTGCAGGGGTGCTCTCTGGAGACTTGAACCAGGTCTCAGTTACTGCACAGATATCAATGTTCTCCATTTTCTAGGAGTGCATTTTGAGGTTTAGACTTCTAGCATTGAGTAGCATTACCTTCAGATTTTGCATGCTTGTACTAGTTATGCTGGTGGTTTTGTCCTTTGAACTTTGCCTAAAAAGGCACTATAGGGGTGGCAAAAGCCTTCGCCAGTAACTTGAATCCCAGGGGCGACAGGTGCAGACCATCCCTGGCAAAGCATCGTGGTCTGTCGAGACAGACACAGAGACAGACACAGAGACAGACACAGAGACAGACACAGAGACAGACACAGAGACAGACACAGAGACAGACACAGAGACAGACACAGAGACAGACACAGAGACAGACACAGAGACAGACACAGAGACAGACACAGAGACAGACACAGAGACAGACACAGAGACAGACACAGAGACAGACACAGAGACAGACACAGAGACAGACACAGAGACAGACACAGAGACAGACACAGAGACAGACAGACAGAGACAGACACAGAGACAGACAGACAGAGACAGACACAGAGACAGACAGACAGAGACAGACAGAGACAGACAGACAGAGACAGACAGACAGAGACAGACAGACAGAGACAGACAGACAGAGACAGACAGACTTTTTCAGCACCGTAGAACCAAAGGAAGAACTGTCCCTGGCTGTCTTACCTACTTTGTAATGCGTAATAAAAAGGTATGAGGCAGTAATTTAGCTTGAAAGGCAGAAGATGCAGAAACTGCTCTGGTAGAATGAGCCTTAGGTCTGTGAGTCAATGGCATGTTTGCATTCGTATAAACAAAGGATATACAGTCGGATAACCATTTAGATAGAATTGTTTTGGCCACTGGATTTCCTTTTCTAGCCTCTGAAAAGGACACAAAGCTGATCTGATTTCCTGATATCCTTAGTTCTATCAAGATAAAATCTGAGCTGTCTGTGCAAGTCAAGTTTATGCATGTATCCCAATTTGTTAGAGTAGTTTGGGAAAAAGACTGGCAATTCAATAACTTGAATATTGGATTCAGAACAGACTTTAGGCAAAAATGAGGGGTTTGTTCCGACAGCCACTGGAAAATCATGCAAGGTGGTCTGACCGCTAATGCTTGGAGTTCTGACACTCTGCGGGCAGAAGTAACGGCCACTAGAAAAACAGTTTCAGGATAAATATTTGAGATCACAAGAAGATGCTGGTTCAAAAGGGGGGAGAATAATTTGAGACAACATAAAGTTCAAATTCTAGGGAGAATAAGGAATTTTGACATGTCTCATGTGAAGAACACTTTTAAGGAAAGTTCTAGATAACTTATGGCCCATAATGTTAGAGCCATCGAATCCAAGGTGGAAATTTGAGATGGCGGCTAACTGGACTAACTGTAGCAGCTGCTGCCCCTTCCTTAAAAATCTGTCAAAAATTCTAAAATGGATGATAGCGGAGCTCTGAAAGGGTCAATTTTCTGTGTGTTGGCCCAAATTGAGAACCTTTCACACTTACTGCAGTATAATTTCCTGATGGATGGCTTGTGAGAAGACAAGAGCATTTTTCTTCCATCTTCTGAAACTGAATGAATCCTGGCAACCGGGGGAAGTGGATTAGCCAAGCATTCAGCTTCAGGGACTGCAGGGAAGGATGAAGGTCCCCTGACGGGTGCGTCACATGGTCCAGAACTGGGTCCAGGAACCATGGATCTTCCAAGCAGGTGATGGAGGAGAAACGGGAACCAAATATGTAGAGGCCTATGAGGACAATGGTCCTTCCCAGCGATTTTGCTTTCTGTAAAAATCTGGGCATCAATGGAAAGGGTGGGAATGCATAAAGGAGACCCGGGAGCCAATCATGTACGAGTGCATCTCTTGGGGGGGGGGGTCCCCAGAGGTGGTATTAGGGCAAAATAGCTTCTGCATTTTGAATTGATTTGGCTAGCAAAGAGGTCGCAGCAATGCTGGACCCATTTGCGGAAAATCAACTCCGCAACCTGTTTGAGAGACCACTCATGAGGGAGCAATATTGCCCTGCTTAGCTTGTCTGCTATCACGTTGGATTTCCCTGGGATGTGTGTTGCTAACAGAAAACGCTGGGACGACAGCCCATTGCCAAACCCTGAGGGCTTCTCGACAAAGGGGGTAAAAGTCTTGGTCCCACCTTGCTTGTTCAAGTACCAGACTACTGACATGTTGTCCATCTGAATTGCAATAGTTCCTAGAGGAAGAGAGTCCTGAAAGTACTGCAACGCCAGAAGTACCGCTCTTAACTCAAGAACATTGATATGTAGATGTGACTCTTGATCCGTCCATGTGCCTTGGGCAGTCTTTCCCTGAAAATGCCCCCACCCCCAACCTATCAGGGAAGTGTCTGTGGTCACAGTGGCTACTGGGGGAGGGGGGGACAAAGGGCCTTCTGATTGTGACATGGAGATGTAAACCACCACGGAAGGCCTCTCTTGCAGGAATCTGTGATGAGAATCATATGGTGAATCAGCAGCTTCTGGCAAGACCACAAGGAAAAGAGCCATTGAAGGATTAGCATATGCATCCTTGCGAGTTGTACAGCCAGGATTGCAGCTGCCATCAAACCTTGCACCTTCAACTCCTCTGCTGCTGTAGCTTTGCTCTTTGACACCGGTGAGTTAGATGTGTTGGTGGAGAAACGAGAAGACGTAGAGTGGTGGTTGAGGTATCTAAACTCTGCTCCTATAAAAACGGTATGCTGCGATGGCGATAAGGCAGACTTTTCAAAGTTGACTAATGCCTAATTGATGGCAGAGTGTCAGAGTGTACTGTGTTGCCGGAATTGATGCCTGGTGGTAGTGGTGAGGAGCCAATCATCTAGGTATGGAAACACCTGGAATCTTGACGCCTCAGGTGAGCCGTGACCACTGTCATGCATTTGAACACTCTGTTGGCAGTAATGAAACCAAAGGACAGGGCTAAAAACTGGTAATGATTGGCTCCCAGCTGGAAACACAGGTGATCCCTGGAGCGTCTGTTCATCTTTATGTGATAGTACGCGTCCCTGAGATCTATGAGATCTATGGAGCACATCCAATCGCCTTTCCCTAGGAAGGGAAGAATGGACCGAAGCATGACCATTCGGAACTCTTTCTTTACGAACTGATAGGTCTCCAGTCCCCAGTTTGATAGGTCTCCAGTCCCCAGTTTTCTTTGGTAACAAAAAGAATCTAGAGTAAGTTCCGAATCCAAATTGGTCTGCTGGGACTGGTTGGATTGACTTTTTTCTAGCAATTTGTGGACCTCTATAAATCGCTTGTTCCCTGAGACTGGGTGGAACATCTGGGATTCTGTATACAGGAGTGGGAGGGGTAGACAACGGTATGAAATACTTTGGTACAAAGCATCATTTCCAGAGGGTATCAGACGTTATGTTTAGCCAGGCTTCTGGGTACAAAGATAAGTGACCCCCGACTGCCTCCAGAGCCGGACAGCCGGGCCTCCCTTCAGGGGCGCTGGTAGGGCTGACCAGAACACTGTCCCCTTGTCACCCTGTTGCTGCAAACCCCCTCTGCCACACGGCGGCATCTTCCAATATAACCCCTCCTCTGCCTCTAGAGGGGGTTTCTCCATGTGTGTCTTGGAAGGTTCTGTGCTTTTCGGAACCACATTTTACCACCCTTACGGCCCTTGGGATAGGGCCAAGTAGGGGTAGAAAAACTGACTCCAACGGCAGAAAGGGTCTTTCCTTCCTGCTCACACCTGGTTAAGGTTTCCTTTACTTTAGGCCCAAACAGTGATGAGCCATCAAACAGTGTTAATAAAAGAAAGACAAAGGGCTCCAAAGGAACAGAGACGCATCTAGGCTAGTCTCCAGAGTGATGCCTGAACTAGCGGCTCTACTCAAACCATCAGCTACATATATGAGATGCATGGACTAGTTCACAACCGAATTTAGGGTGGCGAGCTGTGTGTTGACTGTCTGCCACCCCTGTAGCTACCATACACTGAAGAGCATCTCCTAGCTCTTTCAGGAGATCTCTTTGGAGTCTCGTGAAATGGGTTAAATAGTTTAGCGATCGAAGAGAAAAAGTCGCTGAACTAAACATGCGTTTCCCATATCTATCCATGATCCTAGACTCTCTATTAGGAGGACGGATAGATGTGGATGTTTCAGACACTTCCTTTTTGGTGGCTGCAGCTACCACCATGGCATCAACAGATACTGCCCCTGGTCAAAAAGGCTTTGTCCACTGGGGGCAGAGATAAACTTGTTTGGCTTCTGAGGGACAGGGTTCCATGGCCTCCAGCGACTCCCACGCCTTACAAGAGATCAGCTCCATGAGCTCATCTTAAGGCGGAGACGCCCAGGAAGTGGAAGGTTGTGACCCAAAAGCCTTTAAGAGCACTGACTCTCCCTCAGTAGGGGTTTTGGACTGCCAACCGCCCCTCTGACTCAGGATCTCCAATATCGCTGCAAAGGAGATATCCTCAGAGGGGGATCGAGGGGACCCTTCTGACTCATCCAGGTAAGTGTCAGATGTCAAAGACTCCGCTCAGGGTCTCTACACTTCACAGGGGGACCAGTAGATGAAGCGGACACAGGAACTTTAGGGGAGAGGGAAGGCCGAACCGATGCTGACCGTCTTAGACATGACTCTCCTCATGGCATCAAAAGCACCATGGCTCAGACGAGAAGGGGTAGACTGACCCGGAAGGACAGTTTGATCCTCCCACACTGAAACCATACGGTCAGAGCCTGAGGTAGGAGCAGAGCTCATCCCAAGCCGAAGCCCCGAGAGGAAGAGTTGGCACAGACATATCGGTCAGACTATCCTCCCCAGACAGGGCAGCGTCTGCTCCTAGCATCCTCTGTCAGTGCAGAGGATGTCCATGTAGATGGAACAGAGAACACCGGTGCTGGTTTCTGTTCCAAGGGTTCAACAATAATCAGTTCCGGCTCCTTCGGCTCGGAGGGTTCAGTACAGCTCTGAGGAGGAGTAGTCAAATCTGGTTCAATGGTCTTCGGCTCCGAAGTGGTCGGTGCCAACAATTTAGCAAGTCCTGGTGCCAGTAAAAGCTTCTGCACTAGCCGATCCATATCCAAATCAGAGGCTGACCGAAGACTTGGAGGAATGCACCAAAGGTGCTGACTGGAGCAGAGATGAGGGGACCTCAGAGACCGGCTCCAAGACTAGGAGCTGGCTCCAAACCAAAGGGACACACTGTTCTGAAGACTGTGGAGCCGATGACCCTGTACCCTCGGATCTCTTTGCCTTCTGTGTGTTTGGAATCAGAAGACTTTGAAGATTTTGACGAAGTGCTTTTCTGGCTACCCAACGTTTCAGGAAAAAGAATGCTGCAGTAACCCCCTATTAGTTTTCTCCTCCTTTCTAAGAGAACCCTAGATGAAAAGGAATGGCATATACTGCAGGAGTCTTGGAGGTGTTTAGCCCCCAGACAATAGAAACATTGGACATGTCCATCCGTAACGGACATTCGGTCCACAATCTGGACACTTTAGTTTAAACCCAGATTTGGGGTGAGATTTTTCTCTCATCCGACATTCTTTTAAAAGACCACCACAAAACTACACAGAGGGTAGGATCTCTACAAAGCTAACCTACTTAAAACTGTATTACATTTTAAACTAGAAACAAACTTAACACTAACAATCGCTCAAAAGGAGAGTTTTTTTTAACTTGCGATTTGTCAAAATGAACCGAGCTAACTGGATCACAGAGATCTCTCTTGCAGTGGCAAACTATATTGGGGGTAATTCCACATAACACAAGCACTAAGGTCACTACAGAACAAGTACAAATATGACACTGTCAATGTCCATGCTGGTGTGAATGACCTGAGCCGTACCTCCCTGGACTAGAGAGAGACATGGAGAAGCTCTCTGATCACGTAGCCCAGGCTGGTATGACCCTGACCCAGAGTAGCATCCTGTCCTCACCAAGTATACCACAATAGAGAAAAAAAAAATCTATTTCAACAATTGGCTAAACCTCTGGTGTCAAAGGGGATCCAGTGTGTCAGCCTGGGATGACATGCTTGACAAGCCACACTGCTTCACTAGAGATGGCTTGCACCAGTCACCCTTAGGCATTTGAATACTGGCCAAGGAACTTTCCACCCCCATAATGCCTTTTTTAGGCAAGGATCAAGACAAACCCACCGCTGTAAATAGCACAAGTAAAAAAACTGAGGGTAATGCTACTCCATGCCAGTAGTCTAAACCTCAAAATGCACGCACTCTAGGCACTCGTCAATAAGGAGGAAATATATGTGCAGTAACAAACCTGATTTAAGGCTCCACAGAGCATCCCCAGCACTACCAGGCAAGAACTCATACCATGCATTTTGGCCACAAAACCCAGACCGCAACACAAAAGGTGGGGGAGTACCCATATTTATCAAGGATACCCACACCTCCAGGTTAGTGGCACAACATGATGCTTCAGAGATCATCCACTTGCAACTAACAATGGGCAAAACTGCTATTCAAATTACAGCTTGCTACAGATCATCCACCATGTCCCAGGACCCCCACTTCGCATTCCTGGAAACACTGGGAAACAAAGGTCCTACCAAACACCCTGATACTGGGAGATTTCAATTACTCAAACTGGAAGAACTACTCAAGTACAAACTCCCTTGCCCAACATTTCCTATAAATTTATAAACTCAAACACCCTGGAACAGGTCAAACACCCCCACCAGAGGTGACAACCTGTTGGACCTGGTCATCACCAACATGGGCGAGCAGTGTTCCACACCAGAGGTAAACCCCTCGCTGGTTAGATCTGACCATAAACAAATCACAATGGATATCCACATTCCACCACCAACCCCGATCAAAGAAACCGTGAACTTTTCAAAAGCAAACTTCACGTTACTTAAGATAGAGGTGGGAAGTTCCAAAGCCCCCATGCTAAAAGATAATGCTGTCAGAGCTGCAAACTCCCTTTACTAATGCACTCTATGGGCACCTACAAGAATGCATGGATCGTGCTATCCCAAACAAAACCAAGACTCACTCCAAGAAAAGGAAACTAGTCTGGTGGACCCCTGCCATAAACCAGCTATACGACAGGAGGACACTAGTACAGAAAAAAAAAAAAAAAAAGTAAAATCCCAAGGGAAGACATCCCTGATCTGTATCAGCAAGAAACTACGTTCCCTCATAAAATCATACAAGGTTAGCTTCGAAAGAAAAATTGCCATGGACTCCAAAGATAACCACAAGGCATTCTTTAGCCATGTCAAGAATTTAAGTGGCAATCTCAGATCTGCTTGGAGTTAGTGAAGAATGGCACAAAATACACTGAACCGACAGACATAGCCAACATCCTGGCAGACAGGTTCAGTGCAAACTTCACTCCCCTCTCACCCCCAAAAGGGCCCCATAACTATACCAGAAGAATATAGTGCCCCTAAAATCAGGCACTCCACAGCCCTCTCCAAAGCCAAAAACATATCAATGGGACCAGATGGTGTCCCAGGCTGTGACCTACAAGAGCTCAAAGATGAACTAACCCCTCACCTAAACACACTGTTTAAACTCAGCCTCTCCACAGGCTACATGTCCAGAGTGGCACACAGCAATGGTTATTCCGCTCCACAAAGGTGGAGCCACAACGGACCCCAGGAACTATCGCCCTGTAAGCCTGACTAGCTTGGTCTGCAAAGCTATGGAGGGCATCATTATGGATCTCATTAACAGAGACACTGGGACCCTCCAAACACTGGACCCTAACTATTTCGGCTTTAAGGGCAGATCATACCTCCTAAATATGGTGGACTTCTTTGAGACAGTTACCAAGGCTATATAGACTAGGAAAAGGTGGTCCACACAGCCTACCTAGACCTCGCAAAGGCCTTAGACACCATTCCCCACTCAGGTATTTTAGACAAGCTCACCAGCCTGAACATAAACCCCTATGTCATGAGATGGGTTGCCAACTGGATCACTGACAAAACCCACATGGCAAGAGTTGCGGGAGCTAGGTCTGACTAAACCGGTTACAAGTAGCATTTCACCAGGGATCAGTCCTAGGACCCCTCCTGTTCGGCATATACTTTTCAGAGGTACAGGCAAGCACAGGAGGACTATGGCGAACCAAGTTCGCAGATGACTGCAAACTATGAGCTATAATTGTCTCTGGCTGACAGACATCCTCCAAAAGGGTCTCACTAACACAAATACCTGGTGCCAAAACCATGGCCTCAAGCTAAATGCAAAAAGTGCAGTCATCACCTTTGGAAAAAACAAGTACCCACAAACTACAGCATAGGTGGTAGCCCCCTTAATACGGAAGACTTAAGGGATCCGGGGACCCAAGTAGATGGTAATCTCTCCTTTGATAATCACATTGCCAAAGTGGTTAGAAAATCCTTGGGTTTGCATCCAGATCGAAAGAGGTCATTGGGCCCCTCTACACATCACTCAGACCCATCATAGAGTACAATGCCCCAATTTGGGATGTACCTTACAAGACACCTGCGACAACTGGAAAGACCACAGAAGTATCTCACCAAGAGGATCACTGGCCTCAAGCAGATGCCCCTATGCAGCTCGACTGAAGAAACTCCAGCTACTCAAGAGGTGATCTCTGCCTAACATACAAGGCCATGTCCAACCCAGAATTGATGGACATGCTCCATCTAAAGAAAACCATATCTTCGAGTCACATGCTCCAGGGATCTAAACCTCACCATAATAATTAGGACATGCTGGAGGGATAGATTCCTGTCCCAGAGACTTCCCATGCTCTGGAACAAGATTCCAATTTACATTAGGCAGAGCTCCTAGCTAACCCTCTTCAAGAGGAACCTTGACGAGTGGATGGGAAACAAGTTTACCCCAGGGATCACTTCAATGGCTCTGCTGGACAGAGGCACAGGGAACTAATCTAAGGGGGCGGCGAAAGCAAACACATTCCGGCTAGGCTTATAAATGCCTTTGGGCAGATATTAGGTAGGTACTAGGCTATGAACAACCCCAGCTCAGTCTTTGGAATTCATAGGGGTACTGTTGGACATGAGAAATTGCACAGAATCTCTTCTGGACCACAAGCTTCAAAGAATAGGGCAACAGGTTCACCGCTGCTCTGTCACCACAAATCCCCTACTCTATACTTCAACTCTTGGGGTCAATGGCAGCCTCTATCACCATTGTTCCTCTAGCCAGATTCCACAATGGTTACTTCTCACTCACTGGGTACCCTCGACAACACCCTTAGTCTTTTCAGATAAGTGCAACTCAGAGATGCAAGCAAGATTTACTCTGGTGGAAGTCTCGAAATCCACAATGGCCTCACCCCTTCAGACCACATCAACCGAAAGCCATGGTGACCACGGACACCTCCCTGATGGGGTGGGGGTGTGGGGGGGGGGTAGGTCAGAGAAACTCTGTCCAAGGGAGCATATCAATGTCCTGGAACGGAGGGCGGTGCTACTAACATAGCAAGCATTTCATTCCATCCTTCCATCAGGGACTACTGCGATCCAATCAGACATGTCAGTTGTCTGGTACATCAACAAGCAAGGGGGCACCAGATCTTACCAGTTACGCCAATAGGCCTTGAAAATATGGCAATGGGCGATAGCTTCTAACAGCTTTTTAACTGCAACGCACACCCTGGGAGCTGCAACTTGATAGCGGACAAATTGAGCAGGTGCATTCTACCTCACGAGTGGTCCCTCAACCCTATGATACTGGCAAGAATATTCAACTGCTGGGGCCAGCCTTGCTGCAACCTATTCACCTCCCCAACTACAAGTGCAGCAACTATTTTGCCCTGATCCCCCCCCTCGGGGACAGTCACAGAGACACTAGTCCACGCTTGGCCCTCAGGTCTACCTTATGCTTGTCCTCCTCTTCCCCTCATCTCCCAATTTCTGAAAGCATAACAGTCGAAAAGCAAAGTGATCCTCGTTGCTCCATATTGGCCTCAACATGTCTTGTTCCCCTTCCTCTGGCCTCACTTGCTAGATCAAAATTGGGGTTGATCTCCCATCTGCAGGGTCTGACTCACCCCAATCCAACAACCCTGAAACTGACAGCTTGGTTTCTCCACTTCCATTGATTGCCAGGCAGGAAAACCTCTTGCCCCCTGTGCACAATATTCTTATTGCATCTTATAAATCGTCCACAAGACTAATTCAGTAAATGGAAAAGGCTCTTTATGGGCAGCGAATAAACAATTGGACTCCTTGTCAGCCCCAGTTTCAGTGGTTTTGGATTACTTATCACATCTTTTCCACTCTGGGGTGTCTGCCTCTTAATGTGCATTTAGCTGCCATTTTAAAATTTCCACATCGGTTTTCAGGATTCTTCGCTCATGTCACAAGACTCCGTAAAAAACTTTGAGGGGGGTTATCCACTTAAAACCTCCCTTTAGAAAGGCAGTACAACCTTGGGATTTGGCATTGGTTCTGCAAGCTCCCCCCTTTGAACCTGCCTCTTCATGTGATGTAAAATATCTCTTGGAAAATGTTGTTTCCGATTGCAATCACATCAGCCAGATGCTTGTCAGAACTAAAAGCCTTATGAATCAAACCTCCCTATCTTATCTTCCATAAGGATAGGGCATCTGAGAACTAATTCTTCTTTACCAAAGTGGTGTCAGTGCAGTCTATCAACCAATCTATTGGATCTTCCAGTGTTCTTTCCTAACCACTCTAACAAGGGAGAGTATTACCTGCACACCATGGGATGTTCATTGGCAAATACGATTTTATCTGGACAGTAATCTACCCATAAATCAGACCAACTTTTCTGGACTTAGACGAGGTCATCCTGTCTCAAAAGCTACATTGCCTTCATGGTTGAGAAATTGTATTACCTTTACCTACAACAAAAACGTCACTATGCCTCACAGAGACAAAGCACATTCTACAAGGTCTATGGCAACTTCAGCAACTTTCCATGCTAAGGCTTCCCTCAATGATAGCTGGGAACTCTGATAATCTTAGTTCATTCCTTACTGATGGGACAAAGTTACCATAATGTTCCATCGGTGCTGTTTATCTTCATCCATTCATTACTTCCCACCCACAGACCCCCTCCAGAGGTTCCTGGTTTACCTCATGTACTCCTTTATTGTAAGTCTGTTATGACCAGAGGTAGCCTCTACTTTTATCCATCAACTTGCAAACTCGATCTGAGGTAAAAAAAAAAAAAAAGAGCAGAGCATTCTGGGTAGGACCTTGGCTCGAGAGTTTTTGGCTGACGCGAGCTTGATATTTGGCCGGCTTGATTCTGAGGATGGGACAGATAACCCTTCAGGTACGAACGAAGATAGAAGGAACGTTATGGTAAGACAGCTTTTTTCAAGCTGTGCCACAACTCAACTGGCAACATTTTGGACTACAGAGCATTTGCAAATGAGAATGCTGCCTTTTCTTTTTTTTAAAATTGATCTTATTGTGCAGCTGTACATTTTGAATTTTATTTTGCAGACCATTTTAAATACACTTTTGACACTAATGTCTTCTACTTACTGATCTCGCTAAAGGCACTGGGTAAACAGCAAGGTAGGCCATGTTTTCAAGAGATGCAGACTGCAACCCTCCTCTCCAGCTGCCCAATTTAAAGTTTATTTGGGTGTGGCAAATGTGCTGTCAGCAGAGGCAGGGCACATCAAGTATCAGCTCAAGGCCCACAGCCCCTTGCATATTGGAGGGTGCGATCATGAGACCACAGCCACTACTAGTTTATATAGTGTGCACACATTGTGAACTAGAAGTACACAGTCTGCAACAGTTACGTGTACCTTCACAACCCCGAGGTAATTAAGTTTGGGTAGTTAAACTAGCAAAAATGAGCTTTACAATTTACAAAACACAGCAGCTAACTTGATGCTACTTGAAAGAAATTAAACTTGCTAGCATGGCCAAAAATGAGATTAGGGGCAGTGAATGTTGCTCACTGAACCCCAAAACAGCCTGGTAAGCAAAGTACAGTTTTGTACCTACCATAAATGTAGATGTTCGAGGATCCACATTGCTGCAGTCCTTACTATTGGGTAGTCTGCTGTCCAGTCGGCCCGAATACCAGAGTATATGGCTGACGTCGGTCAGGGCGCATTAGACTGACGTCAGTACGTCAGGGTACTAATGCGCATGACCGACGTCATATCCTCAGTCTTTTCTTGCCCCAGATGTCAGAAGACCCTAAAAAGACAAGGCCCAAAATACCTGCATCAAAAATATGTACAATATATACAGAAATATATACAAAAATATCAACATATAACCTCACCTACACAACCACCCCTAAACACAGAGGGGAAGGAGGGAGGGTAAATTGGACTGCAGCAATGTGGATCCTCGAACATCTACATTTATGGTAGGTACAAAACTGTACTATGTTCTTCGTTCCACATTGCTGCAGTCCTTACTATTGGGTAGAATCCCAAAGCAGAGGTAAGGGAGGCTGGCAAATCATAAAGAAGCAGGAGCTGACAACATGCCTTGCAAAATAGCTGTGGCAAAACCAGCCCTAGACTTAGAGTAGAGAGGAAGGTGATAATGCTTAGAGAAAGTATGCACTGAACTCCATGTAGCTGCCTCCAAAATATCCTTAGTTGCCACCCCCCTTAGAAATGCTGTTGAAGTGGCAGTAGCCCTAGTGGAATGAGGCCTAATCCCAGCTGGAATCTCCTTGCCATGATGGGAATAACAAAATGAAATGCAAAACCCAATCCACTTAGAAATAGTTTGCTTAGACACAGGCTTGCCCTGAGAACTCAAAGCAAAAGAAACAAACAACTGCTGAGACTGCCTGAAGGCCTTAGTCCTGCTTAAATAATAACGCAACTGCCTATGTACATCTAAAGTGTGCAAAATCTTTTCCCCTTTATTTTGGGGATCTGCATAGAAAGTGGGCAAATGAATAGTTTGGTTTAAAGCCACACTAGAAACCACCTTAGGCATAAAGGAAGGATTAGTACGTAATGATACCCTATCCTTATGGAAAATCAGAAAGGGCTCTACTGCCATAAGGGCCTGCAACTCAGAAACCCTTCTTGCAGAAGTAATAGCCAACAAAAAGGCAGTCTTCCATGACAAATATTTCAAATCAGCAGTATCCGCAGGCTCAAAAGGTTGTAGAGTAAGTTTTTCCAACACAAAATTGAGATCCCAAGCAGGAGTAGGAGCTCTACGTGGGGGTCTTATATTCTTTGCCCCTCTGAGAAACTGCTTGAACAAAGGATGCGAAAACAATGGTGGGTCACAATCATAGTGAGCTGAAATTGCTGCAGCATGAATCTTAATGGAAGAGAAGGACAAACCTTTGTCCAATAACTCAGTAAGATATTGAAGAGCCACACTCAAATTAGGCTCAGAAATATCCAAATTCCTTGCTGCACTCCAAAATAAAAATCTCTTCCATTTTTCATGTACACTTTCCTTGTACTAGGTCTTCTAGCTTCCATAATCACATTTAAAACTTGTTGAGGAAGTTGAGACCGGCTGTCTCTCAAAACAGAATATGCCATGCTGTTAGATGAAGAGAGCAAAGCTTGACATTGAGCAGGTGGCCTTCTCTCTGAGACAACAGGTGCGGAATCAAGGGTAAAGGCCATGGAGGCTTCTTTACTAGACTCCTCAGTAATGGGTACCAGTGCTGCCGAGGCCAATCTGGAGCTATTAAAATCATCCTTGGCTTGTCTTGTCTGACCTTTAGAAGCACCTTTGGAAGAAGAGGAAGAGGTGGAAACGCATACACATGAAGATTTTCCCAACTGAAAGAGAGAGCATCCACTTTCCAAGCTGTGTGATGTAACCTCTTTGTGCAAAACTTCGGCAGCTGGTGGTTTAGTGGAGAAGCGAACAGATCTATGTCTGGAGTTCCCCAGGACACTGTCAACCTTTGAAATACATGAAGATCCAGTTTCCACTCGTGGGGATCCATGATTTGTCTGCTTAACACATCTGCTAAGGAGTTCTGTGCTCCGGCAGAAACCTTGCCTGAAGAGTTAGTTGCAAGCTGAGCGCAGTCTCCCATAAAATCATTGCTTGCCTGCACAATGGGTAAGAATGTGTTCCCCCTTGTTTGTTGATGTACCACATGACAGTTGTGTTGTCTGTTAGAATCAACACCTGCCCTGGAAGAAGTAACTCCTTGAAAGCCATTAATGCAAACTGGACTGCTAACATCTCCTTCATGTTGATATGTAGATGCTGTAGTCTGGCAGGCCACTTGTCTTGTATCCACTTTCCATTTAGATGAGCTCCCCAAGCAATGTCCGAGGCATCTGTCGTTAAAATCTGACTCGCCTCTGGCCGGGTCACAGAGAGTCCCTTGTTTAGGTGACATTCCTGAGCCCACCACAAAATTCTTTTTGAAGGCAAGGTATTATTTGAATGACAGTGTCCAAATCCTGGCAGTGCTGTGTCCATACATTTTTGAGATACCATTGTAGCTTCCTCATATGCAGTTTGGCATTGGGAAGCACCAGAATACAAGATGCCATGAACCCTAATGCTTGAAGGACTGTCCTTGCAGTCAGCACGGACAGATGAGATAGTTGATGGAAGTAATGTGATAGACTCTTGTTTGTCCGGGGTTAAAAAGGCCATCTGGGCTGCTGTATTCAGTCTCACACCCAGAAAGCACATGTCTTGAGAGGGTACTAGACTGGACTTTATTTCGTTCACAGAATACCCTAGGCATCTTAGCACTGCTATAACATATTCCAGATGCTGTAGAAGGTCTTCCTTTTCTTGAGCCAGAATCAGGCAGTCGTCCAAGTAAGGATAGATTTGAATTCCTTGTAGCCTGAAGTAAGCTATCACTGGAGCCAGAACCTTTGTGAATACTCTGGGCGCAGTAGATAAGCCAAAGGGCAATGCAGAGAACTGATAATGAAAATTTCCAGCTCGAAACCGCAGATACTTCCTGCAACTTAGCCTTATAGGCACATGAAGATAAGCCTCCTTGAGATCTAAGGTTACCATCCAGTGATCTTTGCCCAGCAGAGGTAAAAGCTGTTGTAACATCAACATCTTGAACTTTGGAATGTCCAGATAAGTGTTGAGGAGAGATAAATCCAAAATTGGTCTCCACGTGTTCCCCTTCTTTGGAACTAGGAACAGGCGAGAATAAAATCCTAGGCCCCTTTCTGATACAGGGACTGGCTGAATGGCCCCCATCTGGAGTAACTGAGAAATTTGCTTGTGAGCCTCTTTTCTTTGTGGAGGAGGAACGTCTGGCATGCCTTTGAAAGGGGCAATGTATGGAAATAAAACCTGTAACCGTGGTGAATGATATCCAACACCCATCTGTCTTGAGTAATTAAATCCCAATTTTCTTTGAAAAGAGACAGTCTTCCTCCCAAAGGAGCTGCCAGACGAGAATCTTCTGGCAGCTGAAAAGGCAGGTCATTGGGTCTGTTTACGAAAGGACTGACCCCTGCCCTCACCAGAAGTCTGAGCAGGTGAACTCCTGTTCTAGGCCTAAAAGAACCTTGAGCTCTGCCCCTACCACGTCTAGACCTACCCCTAGACTGGGAGTCATAAGCAGGATATGTCCACCCCTTAGCAGGCCAATTTCTACTAAACTTGGTGGCTGCACCTGCAAAAAATCTTTAACAGTTTGCATAGACTTAGCTTTGTCCTCCATTTTCTTTAAAACTGCTTCCACAGGCGAACCAAACACCACATCAGACTGTAAAGGAGCATCCAAAATCCTTGTCTTAACATGCTCAGCTAAATTCTGATCCCTCAACCAGGCATGCCTGCGAAGAACAGAACTAGTAGCAGCCACCCTCGAAGAGGCCTGTACAGCATCAAAACCACATTGCAAAGAATGCTTACCTACTTGTTCAGACACATGAACTAAATCCAGCAACTCTTTACACTCAATACCTTCCGCTAAAGCATCTACCCTAGATTTCAATTGTGAAAGGAGATAATTTTGATATTTTAGCATGTGAAACTGACAATTCAACGCTCTCATGGCTAGAGTGGAAGAAGTATACACTTTCTTTCCCCACCTATCCAAAGCCCTTGCCTCTATCAGAGGGAACAGGATTTTTAACCACAGAGGCCTTAACACCTTTAGGCCCCTGAGAAACAGTTTCTGGATCCGCCCTAGGACTCTTAAACAAATACTTATGAGCTTCGGGCACCCTATAGTACCTATCAGGTTTAACAGGAGCAGGAGGCAAAGAGTCAGGGTTCAGGGAAGCCTCTGCAAAACATCTTCCACCACATTCAACACAGGAGGTATAGCTAAGGGCCTATGTTGGGGTAAAAATAAGAATTCCCTAAGCCTTTTCCTGGAATCAGAGTAATCTTGGCCTTCCCATTTAAAGTGTTCTCTCATGGAATGCAGAGTCTCTGAAAATGAGAAATCCTCAGGAGGAGAAGCTGTAGGAGTGGAATCATCCACATCAGAATCAGAATAAGGAGGAAACTCCTGCAAATCTTCCAGAAGACTCTGAAGCCTCTGAATACTGTTCCAAACACTCAAACTCAGGTTCCACCCTAGGCCTCTTATCAGGAGGGGGCATAGAACCTCTAATCATAGTAATCAAATCTTCTGCCATTTTAAGCATATGTTTCTTAGGCACAGAACCTGAAGTGCTAGGAGAAGCCCCCACTGAAGCTAAACTTGGCCTACCTCTCAAAGAAGTTTTGGCAACAGAAGGAGAGGCTCCAACTACCTTGGGAAGAGAGGGAAGAACAGTTACCTGAGAAGCCCCATCAGCCTGGCCTACCTCCTGAGAAGGCACATCCTGTAACAGTAAAGTCTCTGCCTGAGACTCCAAAGAAACTCCTGGCAATACCTCTGGCTCCACTGAGCCTTCTAAAGAACCGACGTCCGGGACTGCGGTTCATCAACCCTAGGCTTCGCTGTTTTGTCCTTGCGCTTCTTGGGCCAAGCGGGCCGGAGCATCCGACGGCATTTTATAATTGCAACGCTTCCCAAACACTAACCTGGCACAGTCTAACCTCCTCTTAATAGTGCGTTTGTTAAACCTAGCACAAGAGCGGCATCCAACAACGTCGTGCTCAGGCCCTAAACAAGGTATACACAAGGTATGGTAATCCCTATGAGGTATCTGTTTCCCCACAAGAAATAGTTATTCACTTTTTCTGACATCCGGTTAAATACTGAGGCAAGAAAAAACCAAAATGTTCCCCAACGGGGTACTTAGCCAACTCTGATTCGGTCTGAAACTCCGGTTTCGGAAATATTTCAGAACGCCAACCTGCACTCGCAAAACTGCTTCTGCATCGGACCATGCGGCAAAAAAGACTGAGGATATGACGTCGGTCATGCGCATTAGTACCCTGACGTACTGACGTCAGTCTAATGCGCCCTGACCGACGTCAGCCATATACTCTGGTATTCGGGCCGACTGGACAGCGGACTACCCAATAGTAAGGACTGCAGCAATGTGGAACGAAGAACATCTGTGGAGAGTACAGTATACAGTAAACCAACTTAACACATTCCCAGATTACCCCAGACTACAGTCTACTATAAAAGAAAAAAAAATTCACTTACCCTCCCTAAAGGGCAGAGTATGGCTAAATACTTAGTTCCAAAAATCACTATTTGGCTGCTTCCACAACACTGAGAAGGGGAGGACATTTGAGTATTTGAATAAAAGTTTAGAAATCGGGCTAACCTGGGGCAATGGAAGAGACCGCTTGGACTATCTGAAAAATAAACATTTTTAAACATTTTAAACTGGAAGCCAGCGGACACCTGACTGTAAAAGGAAACAAGCCAGCAGAGACCTTACTGTATAATAAAAGGACAAACAAAAATACCATTCTAGGAAAACTGAAAAAAAAAAAAAGTGGTCACACTCTTAAGCAGGGCACATCTACAAAAGGGGACACCCAACACTACTCATGGGTATACAAACACATGGGGAGCAGTCAGCCTTAACAGCAAGTTCTAGGACAGGGAACCAATTCTAATGCACAACAAGGTGCTGTGCCTAGACATTTCCAGTGCAACCCAGAGCCATGGGAGAGACATTTTCAGGTGCCACCTGGTCAGGGTTCAGTAGGACTGGTTTAGTCAGTCCTCAGCCCCACAAATGTTCTGCAATTACTATGACAGTACACACTGTACATGCAATTACATGCAACCAAGCATAATCACACTGGGAAGGTGGTAGAGTAGATCCTAGAGTGAAAGAGGTTGTAGATATAGGTCCTTTAAAGGAATTAG
This sequence comes from Protopterus annectens, assembly GCF_019279795.1. Lineage (NCBI taxonomy): Eukaryota > Metazoa > Chordata > Ceratodontiformes > Protopteridae > Protopterus > Protopterus annectens. Next base: position 474,243,132 of record NC_056741.1, on the reverse strand, counting down.
CTGTACAGTAACAAGCCTGAATTTCAGCCATGACCAACAGTACCAGGGTTCCTCTAGAAGGGGCTATTTATTTCAAAGGAAGAAATGGTTAACAGCAACCCTGAATGGGAAACCTGTCGCACACAAAAACACTGCTCTTCCACTAGCAGAGAATCTGTAGAGACTGGCACACCCCTAAGATTCTACTTTTCAGACCCCCTAAGATTCTACTTTTCAGAACCTGATGCAAGTGAAGTCTCCACATATTGGGAGAAAGGAGTTACTGTACAACTGACTGAAGTCTAAACAGTGACAGTAGCTGTAGCCCCTACATCCTACCAGACACTTCAAACCACAATAAATGCGCTTTGTCGTATTATGCAAGTTGACAAAAGGGCACTTGACTATTTGGCTAGGCATTGCAAAATATGCGAGGGCAATGCAAAGATATCAGCAGTTTCAAAAGGCTGGCAAAGTGGGAGCCAAACCCAAGGCTTTGGTGCCATTTCCCACTGAGGAGCTGTTGCAGATGGTAGCAACACTGATAGTGTTGGGCCTGCAACTACAGGCAAGAATCTTTGTGATGGTAGTGGCAGTTAAAAACCACAGGCAAGATATTTGTCGGACAATGCTACAAGGTATCCAAAAGTGGTGCAGGTGCAGCAGTCTACTGTTTAGACAGAAAAGGTGAAAATGCTTAGAACATTTGAACAAGGTCAGTTACTCCGTAATAGAGGAACACCAAGTCACAGGACACCTGGGATTTAACCTCTTAGAAAGTCTCGTCAAATGTCCAAAAGTATTGTAGGCACACATACACAGGAACAGACATTCTGCACCAGTGTGCAACATACACACTATATATAGCACAATTACAGAATGTCCAACGACTACCACTAGTAGCTCTAACAAGAAACTCACACGCTTAGAGAAAAGCAACAGCCCAAATAAGAGGTAATGGAGCACTGTGCTAGAGCTACAGGATCACATCCAGAAGCCTTGGCAAACTAGATCTGAAGGGATATTACCCAATGTACACATGTATTGTGGGAGGAAGTCACAGGAGAATACTAGGCTAATGGCCCTGGGGCCCTTGCAAGGCTAGCAAAGACTTAAATATTCAAAAAAGAAACATCGCTCAGAACCAGTCACCCCCATCAATGGGGGGACACCGGTGGAACCCCTGGGACAAATTTGTGGTTTCCCATCTATTCATAAAGGTTGCACTTGGAAGGTCAGCGAAGTACTCTAAAATGTATGGGAAGTGTATTCCAGATGGGGCAGCCTCTGAGTGACCAGTCTCTCCAGCAGGTTTTGTTGATGTCTCATTAGATTTAGGCCTTCCGAGCAGGTAATGTACGAGAAGTTAGACTTAGATATTGAGCATCTCTAGTAGGGCAAGGTCCAGTATTGCCTTGTAGGAGAAACACAGATCACGTCCGAGCAATATGTAGATACAGAGTACAGTGATGTTTGAGCCTGTCTGCATAGGACAGGTGTTGGACGCCAACAGCTGCACCAACTGGAAAGGCCAAAGAAATACCTTGGAGAGGTACATACCAAAACAGGGCATTATACTCTATTACTGGCCTAATGAGGAGTACAGAGATTATGACCTTTTTTTTCTGGATGCAATCCCTTTACTTGAGATGAACCAAGTAAAGGCTTTTCTGACCACTGTCCCTGCACGAGTCAAATGAGAGTTCAACCAGAGTACTCAAGTCTCTCACCACACGTTATGTGCTTAGGAGGTTGCAGTTGTGGTAATCAGTAGGGGCAGTGTTTTGAATTTGGCATCAGTCTTGTAGCTGTGAGACCCTCTTGCATATTTTAATTACAGTCGAGAAGTCAATGACAGCACCCAACTTAGTCATCTGTAAACTTGGTCAGTCACAGGCCTTTTGCCTATGCCTGGACCTCTGAGAAAGTACAGTTGTGTACACTTACCATAAATGTAGATGTTAGAGTGTATTCACTGTTGCAGTCATTACATTTGGGTAATCTGCTGGCAGGAGTCGGCCTGATTAACAAAGTCTTTGGTCCTGCGTCGGTTGCTGTCCCCTCTTCCATGACATCTGGGGTATAAAATATGCAGCCGATGCCATTACATCAGTTTTTCTTTTCCTGAGAAGTAGACATTCGTGCGTCTCCTCTACGTAGACTGCGTCTCCTCTACGTAGACAGTCTCCTCTACGTAGACATTCGTGCATCTCTCGTGTTGCACCCCCCCCATCGTCCGCTGGTGTATTTGCTTTTGTTTGGAGGTATATTTTTGTGTTTTAAAACTATATATTTATTTTACCTCCAAACAAAAGCAAATACACCAAAAAGGCTTTTAAGCATAGCAAAAGAAAGGAGAGGTACAGTAAGAGAAAAAACAGGGGGCTGGAGGGTGGGTAACCAGGACTGCAACAGTGAACACACTAACATCTACATTTATGGTAAGTGTACACAACTGCACTATGTTTTGTGTTTCACTGTTGGTCATTACATTTGGGTAGAATCCCAAAGCTATGGTTGGGAGGATGGATTTATACAGCATTAGGAGCAGCTATAAGGCCCTGCAGGACAGCAGTGGCAAAGCCAGCTCTGGATTTAGAGAAGAGAGGTAAATGGAAATGTTTGGTGAACGTATGAACCGAGCTCCAGGTAGCAGCTTCTAGAATGTCTCTGGTAAGAACCCCTCTGAGAAAGGCTGCAGAAGTAGATGCAGCCCTGGTGGAATGAGATCGGATCCCCTTAGGGATAGGTTTACCATGGTGCATATAGCAGAAACAAATACAATGGCTTACCCATTTGGAAACAGTCTGCTTTGAAATAGCCTTTCCCTCTGCCCCTGCAGCAAATGCCACCAATAGTTCAGATTTTCTTAGAGATTTTGTCCTGTTTAAGTAGAATCCAAGTTGTCGGTGTACATCCAATGAATGCAGAATCTGTTCACCCTTGTTCTGTAGATTGGGAAAGAAAGCTGGCAAATGAATGGTCCGATTAAGAGCCACACTGGATACCACCTTAAGCATAAAAGCTGGATTGGTCCCGAGAGCCACCCTGTATGGATGAAAAAAAATAAAGGATCCACTGCCATAAGAGCCTGTAATTCTAAAATCCTTCTAGCTGAAGCGACTACTAAAAGGAAAGCAGTTTTCCAGGAGAGAAATTTTAGGTCTGCAGTAGCAACTGGCTCAAAAGGAGGGAGTGAGTTTTTCCAAAAAAAAATTGAGGTCCCTTGCAGGAGTTGGTGCTCTCCTGGAAGGTCCTAAATTTGCTTTAGCAGAGGATGAGAGAAGAGGCGAGGTTCTGTGTTTTAATGAGGTGAAATGGCAGAGGCATGGATTTGTATGGAAGAAAAAGATGGGCCCTTGTGAAGCATCAGTTAGTATTGTAGAATCTGAGGAATATTGGGCATTGCTGTGCTTAATCCTTGTGATTGGTTCCAGGCACAGAATCTTTTCCATTTGTCAGCATAAGATTTTCTAGTACTAGGCCTTCTAGCCTCCAAAATGACATCCATCACAGGTTTGCTGAAGGATGCCAAGGGTGAAATTAGTTGATTAGTCACGCTGCAAGATCCAAAGTTTGCAGCCAAGTGTGCAGAATTTGGTAGTTCTGCTGAGACAGTAGGTAAGGTGTCCGAGGCAGGTGCCATGGAGGAAGGTGTGACATTGCACAGGAGTGGGTATCAAGTGTTGGCGAGGCCAGTCTGGAGCAAATCAATCATTTGGTTTGTCCTGACTTAGTAGAGGCAGAGGGGGAAAGCATAGATTGATGGAGCATCCCACCTTCCAAGCTTTTTTTGTGATGAATTCTTGTGCAGAATTTGTCCAACTGATTGATCTTTTTGCCTCACCCCAGGACTATGTCTGGGCTCCCCCATTTGCGTGTCAAAATGTTGAAAACTTGCGGTTCCAGTTTCCATTTGTGGGTCCATAAGATTTCTGCTTAGTTCTTCTGCCAGAATATTTAGCTTTCCTGGCAGGAATTGAGCGTGTAGTTTTATTTGATAGGTAAAGGCAGTGTTACACAATGCCGTGGCTAGTCAAAGGGGGTAGGAATATGTACCCCCTGCTTGTTTATGTACCACATAACTGTAGTGTTTTCTATCATTAGTTGTCCTTGAAGGCTGTCTGTGCATTCTTACAGCTAGCATCTCTGATTGATATGTAGGTGCATTTGATTCGGGCTCCATTTGCCCTGAATGCACTTTCCTGCCAGATAAGCCCCCCAAGCATAGTCTGATGCATCTGTAGTTAGGGTTTGGGCAGCAGGGGGTGGAGTGAATAGCAGTCCCTTAAGTGGCAGGCCTCTGCCCACCATAGGAACTCTAGTTCCAGGCAAGGTATAATGAGAATTATCGTTTCCGGGCTCTGACAATGTTGACTCCATAAACTTAAGTACCACTGAAGTTTCCTCATATGCAGTCTTGCATATGAAATTAGTAGAATGCAGGCGGCCATGAACCCAAAGGCTTGCAGAGGTTGTCTTGCAGATAGCAGGGTTTTTGTGGCCACCTGTTTGAAGCAAGTCACCAATTGAATTTAATTTTCTGGCATAAGGCGAGTCATCTGGGCAGTTCTATTCAAGCTTGCACCCAGGAATGTAATTTGAGAGGGTACCAGTTGCGATTTTTTGTTTATGGTGTACCCTAGACAAGTTAGAACCCTTTTTACAAATGCCAGATGCTTTAGAATGACCTGGTTTTCTGCCTGAATTGGACAATCGTCCAGGTATGGATATATTTGAATATTTCTTTGCCTGCAGAATGCAATTACTGGTGCCAGGCACTTTGAGAAGACCCTGGGCGCAGCAGATAAGCCAAAGGGCAGTGTAGAGAACTGGTAATGCAAGTAGCCTGCTTTGAAGCAGGGGTATCTTCTGCAAGATTCCCCGATTGGGATATGCAAGTAAGCCTCTTGCGTCTACAGTTACCATCCAGGCATCTTTGCCTAGCATAGGTAGTAACGGTTGAATAGTCAGCATCTTGAATTTTGGAATGTCCAGAAATGTGTTTAAAGTCCAGAATTGGATACCATGATTTGTCTTTTCTGGATACCAGGAAAAGTCTTTAATAGAAACTTGATCCCTTTTTCTCTTCAGGTACTGACTGAATAGCCCCCATGTTCAGGAGGGACAGAACTTGTTTCTGGGCCTCTGTCCAATGATTTGGGGGCAGATCTGGCCATCCGTTTGGGACTGGCAACATGTGGAAATGAAATCTGTATCCCTGGAATACTATACTTAAAACCCATTTGTCCTGGGTAATAAGTTGCCAGTTTTGTGCATGAAGTGCCAGCACCCCCCCCCCCCCAAAGGGGTGGCTAAAAGGTAAGTGCTTGGTAATTCTAGAGGGAAGTCATTGAGACTGTTTACCATAGTGAGGTGCCTTGTTGTTTCCAGATTTTGAGGTGGAGGCACCCCATTGTTTTGTTCTAAAAGTTCCTTGTGACTGAAACCTGGAGCCTTTGGAATGTCTGACTTGAGCGGCTCTAGAGGGAACTGGAAAGGACCAGTTCTTAGGTCAGTGAATACTAAATCTTGGAGGTTGCACTTGTAAGAAATCTTTCACAGTTTGCATAGATTTAGCTTCATCTTCCATCTTTACAACAGGACTGTCTCTCTGGTCCTAAGGCTGAAGGTGTTAAAGGAGCAAACAATTTTGCTTTAACATGGTCAAGCAGAGTTTGCTCTTTGAGCCAAGCATGCCTTCTTAGCACAGATCCAGTTACAGCAGCCCTGCAAGAGGCCTCCAAGGAATCAAAACCACATTGCAAAATTTTCCAACTTGTTCAGCTGAAGGTAATAAATCTTGCAAATCTTTATTTTCCACACAGAGATTAACAATTTTTCATTTAAGTAGTCCCATGATATGCTGTTAATATTTAAGCATAAGAAATTGACAGTTTAAAGCCCTGATTGCCAAGGTTGCAGATGTTGTAAACCTTCTTACCCCATCTATCCAGCGCCCCATCTATCCAGCGCCCTGGAATCTCTATCAGAAGGGTTAGGATTTTTAGCAGTAGAGGCCTTAATGCCCTTGGGACCCTGAGAAATGGTTTCAGGATCAGCAATAGGATTTTTGAAAAAGAAATTGTGGGAGTCAGGAACCCTGTAGTATCTGTCTGGCTTACAAGGAGCTGGAGGCAGAGAATCAGGAGTCGTACTAGATTCTGAAAAAATCAACAAGGTCTAGAACAGGAGAGGTATAGCCACATGCCTATGCTGAGGAACAAAATTCAAGTCTCTTTAGATTCAGAGAAATCCTGACTTTCTCAGTGGAAATGTCCCCTTAAGGTATGCAAAGTTTCCCAAAAAGAAAAATCCTCAGGGGGAGAAACAGAAGGAATAGAATTTTCTGCATCAGAGTCCTCATAAGTAGGAATAGACAAATCCTGTTCATTAGGAGTCAGAAGAAATAGAATCCTGTGCAGAAGATACATAATCAATGTCTGGTAATCTCAAGTGAAGTACCTCGCACTCTGTTCTACACAGCTTTGGGCGTGGAGTGGGCATAATGCACAGGATTGGCAGGGTGAACTAGCGTGGAGCAGTCACTGTAGTTCAGTCAAAGTAAACATCATTGGTAACCTAATTATGATCAGTTAATCTGTAAAACAGTAAAACAGGCATATTCCCGCGCTATACAAAATACAAGGTGTCAACAAATTTAAAACAAGGTAGTGCCAACGCCCTGTTATACCACCAATATATAAAAGGACTGTTTTAGCTGGTTTGCTTATATGAAATTTTTTTAAAATGAATAGACTACATTTGCAATGTTATTCTTGATTTCAACATGTGCATTTGTTTCAGTTTTACATGTAAACACTGCGATCCAATGTTTTGCCTGAATAAAGTTACTGTGCAATGTGTAATACTTTAAAAACACTACAATCCAATATATTTTTTGTACATTTGCAATGGTTTTCCTGAATAAAGTGCCCGGTGCAATAAATTATAAGTGTGCATTGGTTTCCAATGATTTTACGTGAAAAAAGTTACCGCTATGGTATAATGAATTTCATGTGCAATACTGAGGCGTGTTCGGGGCGGGATTTGCTACTGCACATCCTGCGAGGTACTACACTTGGTGATTACCCAAGGTCTTCCATAGGCCTCTTAGAAGGGTGTTGGCTACCCCTGATCAGAGTAATTAAATTTTCAGCCATTGTGATAATTTGTTTTTAGTCATAGGGACCTGCACATGTGGACCAGGCGTCTGTTTTTTAGACAGATTTAGATTTTGGACTTAGTTTTGAAGATGGCATTGGTCTAATATACAAATCTGTAGGCCTGAAAACTACCCTCAGAAGCTGGTGCCTGCACAGCGGCCCTGGACCCATCGAAGGTAGAGACATACACGGGTTCCATAATTGAAGCATCTTAAGGCATTCCGGACTCCGAATGGGTCTCAGTAGAGGCCTGCGAATCAGTAGTAGTGGGTATCAGGGGCTGCAAAAGCACCTGAGTACCGGCAAACTGGCGACTGGCTTAGGAGAAGCATCGTAGTCCGTTTTGGACCTCGATGGTCTAAGTTTTTTTTTTTTTTTTTTTTTTAAGGTATTTTTTTAAGGTATTCCGGTAGTCTGACTGCTAACAGACGACATTTCTGGATAATTATATATTGAGCCAGAATATTCAGAAGCAAAAACAGACGTTTAATCGTGCGTTGATTAAATTCAGCATAAAACCGACAGCAAGGGACATTGTGGTCAGGGCCTAGGCAAGGAATACAGTACAAATGAAAATCCTTGGAGGTATTTGCTTCCCACAAGTATTTTACGGACATCGGTAAGGAGCAAGAAAAAGTTTCCCCAACGGGGTACTTAGCTTTTATTTGAATACTTCGGTTCTGAAACTCGCAAAAAAAAAATTTCAGGAGTCTGCCAACCGGCACTTGCGAACTGCTTCTGCTTTGGGCACCGCGTGACTAGAAAGACTGATGCAATGGCGTCAGCTGCATGTTTTATACCCCTGACGTCATGGAAAAAGGGGTAGCAACTGACCCAAGACTTTGTTAATCAGGCCGACTGAGGGTAACCTGCCAGCAGATTACCCAAAAGTAATGACTAAAACAGTGAAACACTAAGAACATGTAGATGAACAGTAGGGGTCCCAGGACAGATCCCTAGGGAACACTACTAGTGACAGGTCTGCTGTCAGTAGTGGAGGCACCTATTTTGACCTTGTGGGTCCTTCTCAGCGAGCCAGTTGGCCACCCACCTAATGCAGGGATTTACACCAAGTTGCATTAAGTTTTCGATGCCAGAGTGGGGGATCATGTCAAAGGCCTTGGCCAAGTCAAAGTAAACTATATGTACCGACTTTCCCTCATCCAAGGCCTTGGTGAGTGTCTCAAAAGAAGAAGTCAACCAGGTTCAGCAGGCAAGATCTGCCCTTGACTAATCTTAACTGGGTGGGGTCAAGTGCTTGGAGATTGCCTATGTCCTTGTTTGACATCCCCAATATGCTCCATGGCTTTACAGATAAGACTTGTCAAGCTAATGGGGTGATGGATTCCAGGGTTAGTAGTGGCACCACCTTTGTGCGAGAGAGCTCAAGACAAGCACTAATTTAGTTGGCTTCGACTAAACATAGCAACCAGATCAGTCTAGCAGGATGTGCTAAAACAGCCCATCAACTTTCAGCAGAGTCCCGACAGAGGAACAGGCCCAGAGTTCTCTGACAACCCATGGGGCCTTAGCAGGTATATCTAACTTGCAGTGCAAAGCTTACAGACCATCTTTCTTAGGATTTATTTTTTCAGCTAAAGGGGATGTCAGAGGCAGAACTCTGATGAAATGCTTGTGCTAGAGTCAAAGAAGCACTGCCTCAAAGGACATTGAAAAACAATGCAAACAGGAAGGGTCTCAAATGGGACACAAGTTTCCTTGGTCTGTAAAACCATTTGAAAGGAACATCGTGCTTCCTGGTCTGGCAGCTGAAAACTTTGGATCTGTAAAAATCATGCAGCCATCATGCCTACATCTAAAGTCAAACGTGAGGTGCATGATGGAGCGCCAGTTTTGGTGTAGTGGCCAGACAGCATAATTGCCAAGATTCACCAATTTAGCATTACTACACCGTTTTAAATGATCTAAGAGTGGCCTTTATGCCAGACTGATGTGGACTGAAGCAGCATGCTACTGTGAAAGAAGGGGGTGTTAAAACCAGTTACTGCTGGTATGACAGCACTGGAAGCAAACAGTCCAAAGAACCTATGACCAATTCTATGCAATAAAAAGTAAAGCATTTGGAGTGCGGCAGCTGGAGAGCTGTGTAAATTATGCCCAACAAGCAGATTTCAGGCCAGGGGTGAAGCACCATAAAAGATGAAAAATTTACAGAAAGGCAAATGTACAGATACAGTCTTCTACAAAGGCCTTTAAACCCCGATGACCACACACACTACTCAAACTGAAAACGACCTCAAGTGCAGAAGCCACAACATGGTTCAAAGACCTTCTCCAACTAAAGCTCATCCATTTCTGACAGACTCCAAGCAATACAGTTCCTCTGGCATCTGTTATAGTGCTCTTGCTCCTCTTCCTTAGTAAGAAATTTCCTTACTGCCTGCCAATACACTAATGACATGGTCACTTCAGATTTAACACCTCCCACTTAATACTCAAAACACTAATACCAAACTCTGCTTTTTGTTACTCAAGAGCTTGCCAAAACTATGTCCCTGGATATTACAATCTACAACAGAAGTAACCACTTCCTTCAAACACCTTGTGATTTGGCTAGGTCAAGTAACTTTTAGTTATGTACTCACCATAACTTCAGATGTTTGGGATCCATCTCGCCTACATTCTGACTGATGGGTTCGGAGCAGATCCCTCGGCTCCGACTCGGCACGCTTATGCCAAAGAGCGAAGTCTCTTATTGGCTGAGCTTACTATATCCCAGGATGCACCACTACCAGTCCCCCAGATCTAGTTTGTCCGCATACATGCACGCCCTGCTTATATAACATCGTCAGATGAAACAAGATAAACAGTAGAACTCAAAACCGTTCAATCTCTTCTGATCTCCAAGGCAGGGGGAAGGAGGGTGGGTATTAGGAATGTAGGCGAGATGGATCCCAAACATCTGAAGTTATGGTGAGTACACAACTAAAAGATGTTATGTGATCCTATCTCGCCTACATTCTGACTGATGGGACAGTGTCCCTAGCACCTGAATCCTGGGTGGCTCACTGGAAAACACTCCTGAGTACCGTGGAACCAAATGATGCTCGTCCTTTAGATGCCACATCCAATTTGTAGTGGGAAATGAAAGTGTGCGGATTGGACCAAGTAGCCACAGCACAAATCTCCGATATAGCGAGCTTGGAATGAAAAGCTATAGAAGTAGCCATAGCTCTGGTAGAATGAGCTTTGATAGATGTTGTAAGTTGCTTATTTGAAGAAGAATAAGCCTGAGTTATGCAATCTCTGATCCATTTGGAGATAGTAGCTTTTGTGATGGTTTGACCCAATTTATTATCTGAGAAGGACACAAACAACTGGTCTGACTTACGAAGTTGCTGAGTCCTGTCCAAATAGAAGCGTAACTGCCTGTGAACATCCAATTTATGGAGAGTGTATTCTGCTTCATTGGAGAATTTTGGGAAGAAAACTGGTAGCTCTAGAGATTGTTGGAGACAGAAACTAGAACAGACCTTTGGGACAAAGGATGGATTAGGCCTAAGTGATACTCTATCCTTGTGGAAAATCAAGTACGGTGGTTTAATAGACAGGGCTTGAAGCTCTGAAACTCTTCTTGCAGAAGTAATTGCAACTAAGAAGGCAGTTTTCCAAGACAGATATTTTAACTCACATGTAGCAGCCGGTTCAGAAGGGGAAGATGTTAATGCGCGAAGCACCAAATCAAGATCCCACGGAGGCAGGATGAAAAACTGGGGGTCTTAACAGACCCGCACCTTTAATGAAAGTTTTGCATAGTCTGCTGCTCATCAATGGAGGATCCATGGATTCGTGGAATTTAGAGATAGCCGCTAGTTGGACTTTAATAGTAGAGACAGAAGATCCTTGATTAAACAGGGATGTTAAGAATTTCAAAACCTCTGGGATAGGAGCAGTGATAGGGTCTAAGCCCTTGAGTTGAGCCCAGATAGCAAACCTCTTCCACTTACTGATGTACAATTTGTTAGTGGTGGGTTTGTGGGCCGAAGATAAAATATGAACAACTTCCGGGTCTAGTGTGTGACTTCTGACTAAAGTCGGAAGTGGAGGAGCCAAGCTGTCAACTTCAAAGATCGAAGGGACTGATGCTGATGTCCCGACTGATGAATTAGCAGGTCCGGAATTAGGTCTAAAGTCCACGGATCGTCCCCCGGATGCTTCTTCAGGTAAGGAAACCATACCTGACGAGGCCAATATGGGGCAATCAGTATCATTGCGGATCCCAATTGAGAAGCTTTTTGAATGACTTTGGAGAGAAGTGGAATCGGAGGAAAGGCATAAAGTAGCCCTGTTGGCCAAGGTTGTGCTAGAGCATCCATAGCTGGTACTCCCTGATGTGGGATCAAGGAGAAGAACCTTTGGCACTTGGTGTTTAGTGGAGTTGCAAATAGGTCGCAGCACGCGTCCCCATCTCCTGAAAACCTGAGCTGCTACTGTTTGGTTTAGAGACCACTCGTGAGGAGAGAGAATTGTCCTGCTCAATTTGTCTGCCAATATATTTGATTTTCCCGGAATGTGGGTCGCTACCAAGAAGCGATTGGTAGCTACAGCCCATTCCCACACTCTCATGGCCTCTCTGCAAAGGGGGTAAGATCTGGTCCCTCCTTGTTTGTTCAGATACCAGACCACCGACATGTTGTCTGTGTGGATGGCGATGATGCCCTGAGGAAGAAACTTGTGTAAGGCCTGTAGGGATAGAAGTACGGCCCTCATCTCCAACACATTGATGTGGAGAAGAGCTTCGTCTGGAAGCCAGGAGCCCTGAACTAGCCTGCCCAGACAATGCCCCCCCCACCCTATCTGGGAGGCATCTGTCGTCAGGGTAACCACTGGAGAGGGAATAACAAAGGGGCTTCCTTGATTCAGATTGGATATCTGAAGCCACCAGCGAAGGTCCCGTTTGCATGTTTCCGTAATCATGATGTGATGATTGAGGGGAAGATCCTGAAAGGACCATTGAGTTGACAATAGCCACTGAAGAATCCTCATGTGCAATCTTGCCAGAGGAACTAAAAGAACCGTGGCAGACATTGAGCCTAAAACTTGTAGAACCATCCTGGCTGGGGCTTTGGATCTCGAGATCAGAGCTTGAACTTGGCCCTGTAAAGTTTGGATCCTTTCGGCAGGAAGAAAGACGCGCATCAATCTTGAGTCTATCTCTGCTCCTATGAACCTTATGCGTTGAGAGGGCAGCAAGACAGACTTTGACCAATTGAATGTAATCCCCAGGGTAGCACCCAGGGAGATGGTGGCTTTGAGGTTGTCCATTAGTAGATGCCTGGTGGTGGCAGTCAGGAGCCAGTCGTCCAGATAGGGAAACACTTGGAATCCAAGACTTCTCAGGTGAGCCGTCACTACTGCCAAACACTTGGTGAACACCCTGGGGGCTGTGGTGAGACCAAAGGGCAGAGCACAAAATTGGTAATGACCGACTCCCAGGCTGAAGCGCAGATACCTCCTGGATGCCTGATGTATCGGTATGTGATAATAGGCGTCCTTGAGGTCTATGGAGCACATCCAAACATCCTTCTCCAACAATGGGAGAATGGATTGTAACGTGACCATTCGGAATTTGGATTTCGTGACGGATTGGTTCAGTCTGCTGAGATCCAGTATTGGTCTCAGGTCCCCTGTCTTTTTTGGCACTAAAAAGAACCTGGAGTAATTTCCTGATCCGATCTGGTCTGTGGGGTGGATGACTCCTTTTTCTAGCAGCTTTAAAGCTTCTGCGGCTGCCATTTCCCTTTGACTGGGTGGTGGGTCCGGGATTTTTTTGGACGGTGGGGGTGAGTATGTGAATGGGATGGTGTAACCTCCGGCAATGATCCGAAGCACCCATCTGTCCTGAGTGATTGACTCCCAGGCTTTTAGGTGCTTGGCAAAACGACACCCGACTGGCTCCGGAGCAGCACAGCCGGGCAATCCCTCATGATGTGTGGGAGGCTGAAGAGCCACGAAAGGACTCGCGGTCTCCAGAATTGCGGGGCCCTCTGTCGCCTCTGGGACGGCGTCTCCCAGAAAAATTTCCCCGTCCTCTGCCTCTGGAAGGGGAATCTTCCTGCTGTTGGGGGAAAAACTTACGAGATTTGCGGAACCACATTCCCCCCCCCCCCTTTAGCCTTGGGGTAAGGCCGAAAGGGAGTGGAATAACGGGCACCTACGGCAGATAAAGTTTTTCCCTCTTGCTCACAGCGGGTAAGGGTGTCTTTAACCTTGGGTCCAAACAAGGAGGACCCATCAAAGGGAGCGTCGGCGAAGGAAGACTTGAAGGCCTCCGCAAACTGACACAAGCGGAGCCAGGCTTGTCTCCGTAGAGCCACGCCTGTGCCTGCCGCTCTACCCGCCCCTTCGGCCGCATAGGAAATGAGCCTCATGGACGAGTTAGAAATTGACGTAAGGATAGCCAACTGAGAGCTAACCGACTGGGCTAGCTGCTCAGGTAGGTTACCAGAGAGGGAATCTGACAACTCCTTGACCAGATCCCTCTGAAGCCTGGTAAAATGTGCCAAATAATTCAGAGACCGTAAAGTAAAGGCCGCTGAAGTCAGGGTGCGCTTCCCGTACCTGTCCATACTCCTAGACTCCTTATTAGGAGGATGGACGGACGTTGAAGCCTCTGCCACGTCCTGTTGTGTAGCAGATGCCACCACCATGGCATCTACAGCCACGCCTTTAGTGAGGAACTCCTTCTCGGGGGGAGCAGACAAAAATTTATTTGGACGAGAAGGGACTGGTTCCACGGTATCTGGATGTTCCCACGCCCTTCGACAAACTAAATCCAGAAGCTCGAAGGGCGGAGACACCCAGGAGGCGGAGGGCTGAGCCCCAAAGGCCTTAAGGAGCACTGACTCAGCAGAGGGGGGTTTGGATATCCAGCCGCCTCGTTGTTTGAGGATCTCTAAGATGTCTGCAAATGAGACATCATCCGAGGACGACTTCGGGGACCCCTCTGCATCATCAAGATCAGTGTCCGATGTAATAGACTCGGGGGAGTCCACGTGCTTCCTCTTGCACGATCTCTTCCTTGGGGGTTCCTCCGAAGACAACTCCGAAGAACCCTCAGGAGGAGGGGAACCCCCAATGGGGGTAACCTCAGGCCCAGGGGCTCCGCTGACTACAGACAGGGGAACTGCCAAAGACCCAGTCTCCACGCCCAGGGAAGGTGCCGGTAAAGCCGGGGAGATGGCCGAAGAGGACTTGGCCAAGGCACTCCTCATGGCTCTGAAAGCCGGACCCCCAGAATCCTGGGAGTGTCCGGTCCCCGGAGCCATGATAGCCGACGGAAGTCCCGCAGCCGAAGCACCGAGGGGGAGGCTCGGAACCGAAAGCATAGGCCCCGAAACATCACCCCCGGGTCCAGCCGAAGAAGTCCGCGTACCAAACTCGGACCCGAAGGCCCGGGTTGGAGTAAGGGTCGGAGCCGACCCTAAGATCTCCACCGGCTCCAACAGCACCTGCTCCGACGGAGCCGAAGCAGTCGGAGGAGGAATGGCAATGGGGTGGGCCAGGGTCATCGGCTCCGAAGCCAACTGGGTCGGAACCGAAACAAATTTTTGGAAGACTGGGGACTGGAACAGTCTTTGGAGCACCCTGTCTATATCAGAATCTGACATCCTCGAAGACAGAGAGGAAACAGAACGGGTTCGAGACGGCCTCTCCAACGGCCCCAAAGGACTAGGGGACCGGCTCCGAGGTGACTCGATGACTATCGGCGCCGAAGGAATACACACACCAGGTTCCATCGGTGCCGAGGTGGACTTCGGCGCCGAGGAGGAAGTGTCTGAGCGGGCGACCCTTGTCGGCTCCGAGACCAATGGAGCCGACGAAGGTGACCCGCCTCTCGATGCCCCAGCCATCGGCTCCGAAGCCAGAGGAGTCGATACTGGTGGCATCGAGGCAGACCGTTCCGACCTCGGCTCCGAAGTCCTTGGAGCCGAAGGAGAGGCCTGCCTATGTCTCTTGGCGGTCGGATCCGACGGACTGGTCGGAACAGACGCCCTTTTCTTTTTAGCCGGAGAAGGAGAGGATGCCAAGGCTTCTTCAAAGGAAGGTTTAATTAACCCCTTGAGAATCAATTTATTTTTCCTCTCCTGGAGGACCCTTGAGGAAAAAGCGTGACATACGCTGCATGACTCCTGTAAGTGTTTTGCACCCAAACAATACACACAGAGCGAGTGATCGTCTGTGATGGACATTTTGAAACTACATTTTGTACATTTCTTAAAGCCCGAAGGCCTAGGATTCTGAGACATTATGGTAAGACAATTTCAGTAATCTTGACAGGAAAAAATACAATTACTGACTGACACCACCTAAAAATATATAGCTTACAGTTATCGCTTAAAAGCGCAAATGACAGGGAACTTTGAAAACCCTGTAAGGTTTTAAGAGGGTTGACAGACCGGGAAGGCCTTAGATGAAGGGGGCCTAAACCAAACTCAACCCAATCACACACAAGTCTTCAACAAATCCAAACACACACAATGAGAAGAATAGCCGTTAAAACAGCTTTTTAAGACAAAAACAGCAAAAAACTGACAGAAAAAGTTAGTAAAATTACTACTCAGCTCAGCCAGCTCGAGACCACGTCTTCGCAGGTTAGCGGCAAACGAGATCTGGGGGACTGGTAGTGGTGCATCCTGGGATATAGTAAGCTCAGCCAATAAGAGACTTCGCTCTTTGGCATAAGCGTGCCGAGTCGGAGCCGAGGGATCGGCTCCGAACCCATCAGTCAGAATGTAGGCGAGATAGGATCACATAACATCCTCCAACTCAAAATTGTTCTAGTTCTGGTGGTTACATTTTATTTGGACCAGATCTGCTATAGGAAAGGGAATTATAGATAAAACTT